>NC_034197.2:0-45000 GCF_002021735.2 Oncorhynchus kisutch | reverse complement strand
AAACAGATGACTTTTTACATCTATTTCATTCTTAGAATGTCAACATTGTGGAAAGTGGGAGTTGTGCAAAAGCTAATTTAACAGGTGAATACTCTCAAAAGACAAGTTGGGGAAGACTGTAGGACAGCAAACATGTAAAGTGGCTCTATCGTAGAGATACTTCACCTTAATATAATAGCTGTGTTCAAATATTGATACAACATGTTTTTTCTACAAATTCCTCCAATGAATGTACATTTCCATGGAATTGGAAGTCTTTTCTATAAAGGCACGGATGGGATTTGAACCCATGGTCTTCGGTTTACGAGACCGACGCCTTACCACTTGGCCACCATGCCACTCTATACTGTAAGATCAACATTCTGGAAAGTAGTAGTTGTGCAAATGTGAATTTGGCACACAAACTCAGTGGAGAAAGGACCTCATACATATATAGCATGCACTCCCCCTCTGAGCTTCCATCCCATTTAATTTGCAGATAAAACGCAATGTCAATACAATGTACTTTATATATACACCACTCCATTGAAACTACAATGAGATGATAGCAGCAATTCTTAAAACAGGTACGGAGAGGGATCGAAAACATGAACTTCAGTTTTTGAAAATGATGCCATAAAAGTTGGCCACCATGCCACTTCTGTTCTATAAATGTACTAACAGGGATTGAACTCATGTTTTCAGTTAACAAAAACAGATGACTTTTTACATCTATTTCATTCTTAGAATGTCAACATTGTGGAAAGTGGGAGTTGTGCAAAAGCTAATTTAACAAGTGAATACTCTCAAAAGACAAGTTGGGGAATACTGTAGGAGAGCAAACATGTAAAGTGGCTCTATCGTAGAGATACTTCACCTTAATATAATAGTTGTCTTCAAATATTGATACAACATGATTTTTCTACAAAGTCCTCCAATGAATGTACATTTCCATGGAATTGGAAGTCTTTTCTATAAAGGGAAGGATGGGATTTGAACCCATGGTCTTCAGTTTACGAGAACGACGCCTTACCACATGGCCACCATGCCACTCTATACTGTATTATCAACATTCTGGAAAGTAGTAGTTGTGCAAATGTGAATTTGGCACACAAACTCAGTGGAGAAAGGACCTCATACATATATAGCATGCACTCCCCCTCTGAGCTTCCATCCCATTTAATTTGCAGATAAAACGCAATGTCAATACAATGTACTTTATATATACACCACTCCATTGAAACTACAATGAGATGATAGCAGCAATTCTTAAAACAGGTACGGAGAGGGATCGAAAACATGAACTTCAGTTTTTGAAAATGATGCCATAAAAGTTGGCCACCATGCCACTTCTGTTCTATAAATGTACTAACAGGGATTGAACTCATGTTTTCAGTTAACAAAAACAGATGACTTTTTACATCTATTTCATTCTTAGAAGGTCAACATTGTGGAAAGTGGGAGTTGTGCAAAAGCTAATTTAACAAGTGAATACTCTCAAAAGACAAGTTGGGGAATACTGTAGGACAGCAAACATGTAAAGTGGCTCTATCGTAGAGATACTTCCCCTTAATATAATAGTTGTGTTCAAATATTGATAAAACATGATTTTTCTACAAAGTCCTCCAATGAATGGACATTTCCATGGAATTGGAAGTCTTTTCTAAAAAGGCACGGATGGGATTTGAACCCATGGTCTTCTTTTTACGAGACCGACGCCTTACCACTTGGCCACCATGCCACTCTATACTGTAAAATCAAAATTCTGGAAAGTAGTAGTTGTGCAAATGTGAATTTGGCACACAAACTCAGTGGAGAAAGGACCTCATACATATATAGCATGCACTCCCCCTCTGAGCTTCCATCCCATTTAATTTGCAGATAAAACGCAATGTCAATACAATGTACTTTATATATACACCACTCCATTGAAACTACAATGAGATGATAGCAGCAATTCTTAAAACAGGTACGGAGAGGGATCGAAAACATGAACTTCAGTTTTTGAAAATGATGCCATAAAAGTTGGCCACCATGCCACTTCTGTTCTATAAATGTACTAACAGGGATTGAACTCATGTTTTCAGTTAACAAAAACAGATGACTTTTTACATCTATTTCATTCTTAGAAGGTCAACATTGTGGAAAGTGGGAGTTGTGCAAAAGCTAATTTAACAAGTGAATACTCTCAAAAGAGAAGTTGGGGAATACTGTAGGACAGCAAACATGTAAAGTGGCTCTATCGTAGAGATACTTCCCCTTAATATAATAGTTGTGTTCAAATATTGATACAACATGATTTTTCTACAAAGTCCTCCAATGAATGGACATTTCCATGGAATTGGACGTCTTTTCTATAAAGGTACGGATGGGATTTGAACCCATGGTCTTCGGTTTACGAGACCGACGCCTTACCACTTGGCCACCATGCCACTCTATACTGTAAAATTAAAATTCTGGAAAGTAGTAGTTGTGCAAATGTGAATTTGGCACACAAACTCAGTGGAGAAAGGACCTCATACATATATAGCATGCACTCCCCCTCTGAGCTTCCATCCCATTTAATTTGCAGATAAAACGCAATGTCAATACAATGTACTTTATATATACACCACTCCATTGAAACTACAATGAGATGATAGCAGCAATTCTTAAAACAGGTACGGAGAGGGATCGAAAACATGAACTTCAGTTTTTGAAAATGATGCCATAGAAGTTGGCCACCATGCCACTTCTGTTCTATAAATGTACTAACAGGGATTGAACTCATGTTTTCAGTTAACAAAAACAGATGACTTTTTACATCTATTTCATTCTTAGAATGTCAACATTGTGGAAGGTGGGAGTTGTGCAAAAAGCTAATTTAACAAGTGATTACTCTCAAAAGACAAGTTGGGGAATACTGTAGGACAGCAAACATGTAAAGTGGCACTATCGTAGAGATACTTCACCTTAATATAATAGTTGTGTTCAAATATTGATACAACATGATGTTTCTACAAAGTCCTCCAATGAATGGACATTTCCATGGAATTGGAAGTCTTTTCTATAAAGGCACAGATGGGATTTGAACCCATGGTCTTCGGTTTACGAGACCGACGCCTTACCACTTGGCCACCATGCCACTCTATACTGTAAAATCAAAATTCTGGAAAGTAGTAGTTGTGCAAATGTGAATTTGGCACACAAACTCAGTGGAGAAAGGACCTCATACATATATAGCATGCACTCCCCCTCTGAGCTTCCATCCCATTTAATTTGCAGATAAAACGCAATGTCAATACAATGTACTTTATATATACACCACTCCATTGAAACTACAATGAGATGATAGCAGCAATTCTTAAAACAGGTACGGAGAGGGATCGAAAACATGAACTTCAGTTTTTGAAAATGATGCCATAAAAGTTGGCCACCATGCCACTTCTGTTCTATAAATGTACTAACAGGGATTGAACTCATGTTTTCAGTTAACAAAAACAGATGACTTTTTACATCTATTTCATTCTTAGAATGTCAACATTGTGGAAGGTGGGAGTTGTGCAAAAAGCTAATTTAACAAGTGAATACTCTCAAAAGACAAGTTGGGGAATACTGTAGGACAGCAAACATGTAAAGTGGCTCTATCGTAGAGATACTTCACCTTAATATAATAATTGTGTTCAAATATTGATACAACATGATTTTTCTACAAAGTCCACCAATGAATGGATATTTCCATGGAATTGGAAGTCTTTTCTATAAAGGCACAGATGGGATTTGAACCCATGGTTTTCGGTTTACGAGACCGACGCATTACCACTTGGCCACCATGCCACTCTATACTGTAAAATCAAAATTCTGGAAAGTAGTAGTTGTGCAAATGTGAATTTGGCACACAAACTCAGTGGAGAAAGGACCTCATACATATATAGCATGCACTCCCCCTCTGAGCTTCCATCCCATTTAATTTGCAGATAAAACGCAATGTCAATACAATGTACTTTATATATACACCACTCCATTGAAACTACAATGAGATGATAGCAGCAATTCTTAAAACAGGTACGGAGAGGGATCGAAAACATGAACTTCAGTTTTTGAAAATGATGCCATAAAAGTTGGCCACCATGACACTTCTGTTCTATAAATGTACTAACAGGGATTGAACTCATGTTTTCAGTTAACAAAAACAGATGACTTTTTACATCTATTTCATTCTTAGAATGTCAACATTGTGGAAAGTGGGAGTTGTGCAAAAGCTAATTTAACAAGTGAATACTCTCAAAAGACAAGTTGGGGAATACTGTAGGACAGCAAACATGTAAAGTGGCTCTATCGTAGAGATACTTCACCTTAATATAATAGTTGTGTTCAAATATTGATACAACATGATTTTTCTACAAAGTCCTCCAATGAATGGACATTTCCATGGAATTGGAAGTCTTTTCTATAAAGGCACGGATGGGATTTGAACCCATGGTCTTCGGTTTACGAGACCGACGCCTTACCACTTGGCCACCATGCCACTCTATACTGTAAAATCAAAATTCTGGAAAGTAGTAGTTGTGCAAATGTGAATTTGGCACACAAACTCAGTGGAGAAAGGACCTCATACATATATAGCATGCACTCCCCCTCTGAGCTTCCATCCCATTTAATTTGCAGATAAAACGCAATGTCAATACAATGTACTTTATATATACACCACTCCATTGAAACTACAATGAGATGATAGCAGCAATTCTTAAAACAGGTACGGAGAGGGATCGAAAACATGAACTTCAGTTTTTGAAAATGATGCCATAAAAGTTGGCCACCATGCCACTTCTGTTCTATAAATGTACTAACAGGGATTGAACTCATGTTTTCAGTTAACAAAAACAGATGACTTTTTACATCTATTTCATTCTTAGAATGTCAACATTGTGGAAAGTGGGAGTTGTGCAAAAGCTAATTTAACAAGTGAATACTCTCAAAAGACAAGTTGGGGAATACTGTAGGACAGCAAACATGTAAAGTGGCTCTATCGTAGAGATACTTCACCTTAATATAATAGTTGTGTTCAAATATTGATACAACATGATTTTTCTACAAAGTCCTCCAATGAATGGATATTTCCATGGAATTGGAAGTCTTTTCTATAAAGGCACAGATGGGATTTGAACCCATGGTCTTCGGTTTACGAGACCGACGCATTACCACTTGGCCACCATGCCACTCTATACTGTAAAATCAAAATTCTGGAAAGTAGTAGTTGTGCAAATGTGAATTTGGCACACAAACTCAGTGGAGAAAGGACCTCATACATATATAGCATGCACTCCCCCTCTGAGCTTCCATCCCATTTAATTTGCAGATAAAACGCAATGTCAATACAATGTACTTTATATATACACCACTCCATTGAAACTACAATGAGATGATAGCAGCAATTCTTAAAACAGGTACGGAGAGGGATCGAAAACATGAACTTCAGTTTTTGAAAATGATGCCATAAAAGTTGGCCACCATGCCACTTCTGTTCTATAAATGTACTAACAGGGATTGAACTCATGTTTTCAGTTAACAAAAACAGATGACTTTTTACATCTATTTCATTCTTAGAATGTCAACATTGTGGAAAGTGGGAGTTGTGCAAAAGCTAATTTAACAAGTGAATACTCTCAAAAGACAAGTTGGGGAATACTGTAGGACAGCAAACATGTAAAGTGGCTCTATCGTAGAGATACTTCACCTTAATATAATAGTTGTGTTCAAATATTGATACAACATGATTTTTCTACAAAGTCCTCCAATGAATGGACATTTCCATGGAATTGGAAGTCTTTTCTATAAAGGCACGGATGGGATTTGAACCCATGGTCTTCGGTTTACGAGACCGACGCCTTACCACTTGGCCACCATGCCACTCTATACTGTAAAATCAAAATTCTGGAAAGTAGTAGTTGTGCAAATGTGAATTTGGCACACAAACTCAGTGGAGAAAGGACCTCATACATATATAGCATGCACTCCCCCTCTGAGCTTCCATCCCATTTAATTTGCAGATAAAACGCAATGTCAATACAATGTACTTTATATATACACCACTCCATTGAAACTACAATGAGATGATAGCAGCAATTCTTAAAACAGGTACGGAGAGGGATCGAAAACATGAACTTCAGTTTTTGAAAATGATGCCATAAAAGTTGGCCACCATGCCACTTCTGTTCTATAAATGTACTAACAGGGATTGAACTCATGTTTTCAGTTAACAAAAACAGATGACTTTTTACATCTATTTCATTCTTAGAATGTCAACATTGTGGAAAGTGGGAGTTGTGCAAAAGCTAATTTAACAAGTGAATACTCTCAAAAGACAAGTTGGGGAATACTGTAGGACAGCAAACATGTAAAGTGGCTCTATCGTAGAGATACTTCACCTTAATATAATAGTTGTGTTCAAATATTGATACAACATGATTTTTCTACAAAGTCCTCCAATGAATGGACATTTCCATGGAATTGGAAGTCTTTTCTATAAAGGCACGGATGGGATTTGAACCCATGGTCTTCGGTTTACGAGACCGACGCCTTACCACTTGGCCACCATGCCACTCTATACTGTAAAATCAAAATTCTGGAAAGTAGTAGTTGTGCAAATGTGAATTTGGCACACAAACTCAGTGGAGAAAGGACCTCATACATATATAGCATGCACTCCCCCTCTGAGCTTCCATCCCATTTAATTTGCAGATAAAACGCAATGTCAATACAATGTACTTTATATATACACCACTCCATTGAAACTACAATGAGATGATAGCAGCAATTCTTAAAACAGGTACGGAGAGGGATCGAAAACATGAACTTCAGTTTTTGAAAATGATGCCATAAAAGTTGGCCACCATGCCACTTCTGTTCTATAAATGTACTAACAGGGATTGAACTCATGTTTTCAGTTAACAAAAACAGATGACTTTTTACATCTATTTCATTCTTAGAATGTCAACATTGTGGAAGGTGGGAGTTGTGCAAAAAGCTAATTTAACAAGTGAATACTCTCAAAAGACAAGTTGGGGAATACTGTAGGACAGCAAACATGTAAAGTGGCTCTATCGTAGAGATACTTCACCTTAATATAATAGTTGTGTTCAAATATTGATACAACATGATTTTTCTACAAAGTCCTCCAATGAATGGACATTTCCATGGAATTGGAAGTCTTTTCTATAAAGGCACGGATGGGATTTGAACCCATGGTCTTCGGTTTACGAGACCGACGCCTTACCACTTGGCCACCATGCCACTCTATACTGTAAAATCAAAATTCTGGAAAGTAGTAGTTGTGCAAATGTGAATTTGGCACACAAACTCAGTGGAGAAAGGACCTCATACATATATAGCATGCACTCCCCCTCTGAGCTTCCATCCCATTTAATTTGCAGATAAAACGCAATGTCAATACAATGTACTTTATATATACACCACTCCATTGAAACTACAATGAGATGATAGCAGCAATTCTTAAAACAGGTACGGAGAGGGATCGAAAACATGAACTTCAGTTTTTGAAAATGATGCCATAAAAGTTGGCCACCATGCCACTTCTGTTCTATAAATGTACTAACAGGGATTGAACTCATGTTTTCAGTTAACAAAAACAGATGACTTTTTACATCTATTTCATTCTTAGAATGTCAACATTGTGGAAAGTGGGAGTTGTGCAAAAGCTAATTTAACAAGTGAATACTCTCAAAAGACAAGTTGGGGAATACTGTAGGACAGCAAACATGTAAAGTGGCTCTATCGTAGAGATACTTCACCTTAATATAATAGTTGTGTTCAAATATTGATACAACATGATTTTTCTACAAAGTCCTCCAATGAATGGACATTTCCATGGAATTGGAAGTCTTTTCTATAAAGGCACGGATGGGATTTGAACCCATGGTCTTCGGTTTACGAGACCGACGCCTTACCACTTGGCCACCATGCCACTCTATACTGTAAAATCAAAATTCTGGAAAGTAGTAGTTGTGCAAATGTGAATTTGGCACACAAACTCAGTGGAGAAAGGACCTCATACATATATAGCATGCACTCCCCCTCTGAGCTTCCATCCCATTTAATTTGCAGATAAAACGCAATGTCAATACAATGTACTTTATATATACACCACTCCATTGAAACTACAATGAGATGATAGCAGCAATTCTTAAAACAGGTACGGAGAGGGATCGAAAACATGAACTTCAGTTTTTGAAAATGATGCCATAAAAGTTGGCCACCATGCCACTTCTGTTCTATAAATGTACTAACAGGGATTGAACTCATGTTTTCAGTTAACAAAAACAGATGACTTTTTACATCTATTTCATTCTTAGAATGTCAACATTGTGGAAGTGGGAGTTGTGCAAAAGCTAATTTAACAAGTGAATACTCTCAAAAGACAAGTTGGGGAATACTGTAGGACAGCAAACATGTAAAGTGGCTCTATCGTAGAGATACTTCACCTTAATATAATAGTTGTGTTCAAATATTGATACAACATGATTTTTCTACAAAGTCCTCCAATGAATGGACATTTCCATGGAATTGGAAGTCTTTTCTATAAAGGCACGGATGGGATTTGAACCCATGGTCTTCGGTTTACGAGACCGACGCCTTACCACTTGGCCACCATGCCACTCTATACTGTAAAATCAAAATTCTGGAAAGTAGTAGTTGTGCAAATGTGAATTTGGCACACAAACTCAGTGGAGAAAGGACCTCATACATATATAGCATGCACTCCCCCTCTGAGCTTCCATCCCATTTAATTTGCAGATAAAACGCAATGTCAATACAATGTACTTTATATATACACCACTCCATTGAAACTACAATGAGATGATAGCAGCAATTCTTAAAACAGGTACGGAGAGGGATCGAAAACATGAACTTCAGTTTTTGAAAATGATGCCATAAAAGTTGGCCACCATGCCACTTCTGTTCTATAAATGTACTAACAGGGATTGAACTCATGTTTTCAGTTAACAAAAACAGATGACTTTTTACATCTATTTCATTCTTAGAATGTCAACATTGTGGAAAGTGGGAGTTGTGCAAAAGCTAATTTAACAAGTGAATACTCTCAAAAGACAAGTTGGGGAATACTGTAGGACAGCAAACATGTAAAGTGGCTCTATCGTAGAGATACTTCACCTTAATATAATAGTTGTGTTCAAATATTGATACAACATGATTTTTCTACAAAGTCCTCCAATGAATGGACATTTCCATGGAATTGGAAGTCTTTTCTATAAAGGCACGGATGGGATTTGAACCCATGGTCTTCGGTTTACGAGACCGACGCCTTACCACTTGGCCACCATGCCACTCTATACTGTAAAATCAAAATTCTGGAAAGTAGTAGTTGTGCAAATGTGAATTTGGCACACAAACTCAGTGGAGAAAGGACCTCATACATATATAGCATGCACTCCCCCTCTGAGCTTCCATCCCATTTAATTTGCAGATAAAACGCAATGTCAATACAATGTACTTTATATATACACCACTCCATTGAAACTACAATGAGATGATAGCAGCAATTCTTAAAACAGGTACGGAGAGGGATCGAAAACATGAACTTCAGTTTTTGAAAATGATGCCATAAAAGTTGGCCACCATGCCACTTCTGTTCTATAAATGTACTAACAGGGATTGAACTCATGTTTTCAGTTAACAAAAACAGATGACTTTTTACATCTATTTCATTCTTAGAATGTCAACATTGTGGAAGGTGGGAGTTGTGCAAAAGCTAATTTAACAAGTGAATACTCTCAAAAGACAAGTTGGGGAATACTGTAGGACAGCAAACATGTAAAGTGGCTCTATCGTAGAGATACTTCACCTTAATATAATAGTTGTGTTCAAATATTGATACAACATGATTTTTCTACAAAGTCCTCCAATGAATGGACATTTCCATGGAATTGGAAGTCTTTTCTATAAAGGCACGGATGGGATTTGAACCCATGGTCTTCGGTTTACGAGACCGACGCCTTACCACTTGGCCACCATGCCACTCTATACTGTAAAATCAAAATTCTGGAAAGTAGTAGTTGTGCAAATGTGAATTTGGCACACAAACTCAGTGGAGAAAGGACCTCATACATATATAGCATGCACTCCCCCTCTGAGCTTCCATCCCATTTAATTTGCAGATAAAACGCAATGTCAATACAATGTACTTTATATATACACCACTCCATTGAAACTACAATGAGATGATAGCAGCAATTCTTAAAACAGGTACGGAGAGGGATCGAAAACATGAACTTCAGTTTTTGAAAATGATGCCATAAAAGTTGGCCACCATGCCACTTCTGTTCTATAAATGTACTAACAGGGATTGAACTCATGTTTTCAGTTAACAAAAACAGATGACTTTTTACATCTATTTCATTCTTAGAATGTCAACATTGTGGAAAGTGGGAGTTGTGCAAAAGCTAATTTAACAAGTGAATACTCTCAAAAGACAAGTTGGGGAATACTGTAGGACAGCAAACATGTAAAGTGGCTCTATCGTAGAGATACTTCACCTTAATATAATAGTTGTGTTCAAATATTGATACAACATGATTTTTCTACAAAGTCCTCCAATGAATGGACATTTCCATGGAATTGGAAGTCTTTTCTATAAAGGCACGGATGGGATTTGAACCCATGGTCTTCGGTTTACGAGACCGACGCCTTACCACTTGGCCACCATGCCACTCTATACTGTAAAATCAAAATTCTGGAAAGTAGTAGTTGTGCAAATGTGAATTTGGCACACAAACTCAGTGGAGAAAGGACCTCATACATATATAGCATGCACTCCCCCTCTGAGCTTCCATCCCATTTAATTTGCAGATAAAACGCAATGTCAATACAATGTACTTTATATATACACCACTCCATTGAAACTACAATGAGATGATAGCAGCAATTCTTAAAACAGGTACGGAGAGGGATCGAAAACATGAACTTCAGTTTTTGAAAATGATGCCATAAAAGTTGGCCACCATGCCACTTCTGTTCTATAAATGTACTAACAGGGATTGAACTCATGTTTTCAGTTAACAAAAACAGATGACTTTTTACATCTATTTCATTCTTAGAATGTCAACATTGTGGAAGGTGGGAGTTGTGCAAAAAGCTAATTTAACAAGTGAATACTCTCAAAAGACAAGTTGGGGAATACTGTAGGACAGCAAACATGTAAAGTGGCTCTATCGTAGAGATACTTCACCTTAATATAATAGTTGTGTTCAAATATTGATACAACATGATTTTTCTACAAAGTCCTCCAATGAATGGACATTTCCATGGAATTGGAAGTCTTTTCTATAAAGGCACGGATGGGATTTGAACCCATGGTCTTCGGTTTACGAGACCGACGCCTTACCACTTGGCCACCATGCCACTCTATACTGTAAAATCAAAATTCTGGAAAGTAGTAGTTGTGCAAATGTGAATTTGGCACACAAACTCAGTGGAGAAAGGACCTCATACATATATAGCATGCACTCCCCCTCTGAGCTTCCATCCCATTTAATTTGCAGATAAAACGCAATGTCAATACAATGTACTTTATATATACACCACTCCATTGAAACTACAATGAGATGATAGCAGCAATTCTTAAAACAGGTACGGAGAGGGATCGAAAACATGAACTTCAGTTTTTGAAAATGATGCCATAAAAGTTGGCCACCATGCCACTTCTGTTCTATAAATGTACTAACAGGGATTGAACTCATGTTTTCAGTTAACAAAAACAGATGACTTTTTACATCTATTTCATTCTTAGAATGTCAACATTGTGGAAGGTGGGAGTTGTGCAAAAGCTAATTTAACAAGTGAATACTCTCAAAAGACAAGTTGGGGAATACTGTAGGACAGCAAACATGTAAAGTGGCTCTATCGTAGAGATACTTCACCTTAATATAATAGTTGTGTTCAAATATTGATACAACATGATTTTTCTACAAAGTCCTCCAATGAATGGACATTTCCATGGAATTGGAAGTCTTTTCTATAAAGGCACGGATGGGATTTGAACCCATGGTCTTCGGTTTACGAGACCGACGCCTTACCACTTGGCCACCATGCCACTCTATACTGTAAAATCAAAATTCTGGAAAGTAGTAGTTGTGCAAATGTGAATTTGGCACACAAACTCAGTGGAGAAAGGACCTCATACATATATAGCATGCACTCCCCCTCTGAGCTTCCATCCCATTTAATTTGCAGATAAAACGCAATGTCAATACAATGTACTTTATATATACACCACTCCATTGAAACTACAATGAGATGATAGCAGCAATTCTTAAAACAGGTACGGAGAGGGATCGAAAACATGAACTTCAGTTTTTGAAAATGATGCCATAAAAGTTGGCCACCATGCCACTTCTGTTCTATAAATGTACTAACAGGGATTGAACTCATGTTTTCAGTTAACAAAAACAGATGACTTTTTACATCTATTTCATTCTTAGAATGTCAACATTGTGGAAAGTGGGAGTTGTGCAAAAGCTAATTTAACAAGTGAATACTCTCAAAAGACAAGTTGGGGAATACTGTAGGACAGCAAACATGTAAAGTGGCTCTATCGTAGAGATACTTCACCTTAATATAATAGTTGTGTTCAAATATTGATACAACATGATTTTTCTACAAAGTCCTCCAATGAATGGACATTTCCATGGAATTGGAAGTCTTTTCTATAAAGGCACGGATGGGATTTGAACCCATGGTCTTCGGTTTACGAGACCGACGCCTTACCACTTGGCCACCATGCCACTCTATACTGTAAAATCAAAATTCTGGAAAGTAGTAGTTGTGCAAATGTGAATTTGGCACACAAACTCAGTGGAGAAAGGACCTCATACATATATAGCATGCACTCCCCCTCTGAGCTTCCATCCCATTTAATTTGCAGATAAAACGCAATGTCAATACAATGTACTTTATATATACACCACTCCATTGAAACTACAATGAGATGATAGCAGCAATTCTTAAAACAGGTACGGAGAGGGATCGAAAACATGAACTTCAGTTTTTGAAAATGATGCCATAAAAGTTGGCCACCATGCCACTTCTGTTCTATAAATGTACTAACAGGGATTGAACTCATGTTTTCAGTTAACAAAAACAGATGACTTTTTACATCTATTTCATTCTTAGAATGTCAACATTGTGGAAAGTGGGAGTTGTGCAAAAGCTAATTTAACAAGTGAATACTCTCAAAAGACAAGTTGGGGAATACTGTAGGACAGCAAACATGTAAAGTGGCTCTATCGTAGAGATACTTCACCTTAATATAATAGTTGTGTTCAAATATTGATACAACATGATTTTTCTACAAAGTCCTCCAATGAATGGACATTTCCATGGAATTGGAAGTCTTTTCTATAAAGGCACGGATGGGATTTGAACCCATGGTCTTCGGTTTACGAGACCGACGCCTTACCACTTGGCCACCATGCCACTCTATACTGTAAAATCAAAATTCTGGAAAGTAGTAGTTGTGCAAATGTGAATTTGGCACACAAACTCAGTGGAGAAAGGACCTCATACATATATAGCATGCACTCCCCCTCTGAGCTTCCATCCCATTTAATTTGCAGATAAAACGCAATGTCAATACAATGTACTTTATATATACACCACTCCATTGAAACTACAATGAGATGATAGCAGCAATTCTTAAAACAGGTACGGAGAGGGATCGAAAACATGAACTTCAGTTTTTGAAAATGATGCCATAAAAGTTGGCCACCATGCCACTTCTGTTCTATAAATGTACTAACAGGGATTGAACTCATGTTTTCAGTTAACAAAAACAGATGACTTTTTACATCTATTTCATTCTTAGAATGTCAACATTGTGGAAGGTGGGAGTTGTGCAAAAGCTAATTTAACAAGTGAATACTCTCAAAAGACAAGTTGGGGAATACTGTAGGACAGCAAACATGTAAAGTGGCTCTATCGTAGAGATACTTCACCTTAATATAATAGTTGTGTTCAAATATTGATACAACATGATTTTTCTACAAAGTCCTCCAATGAATGGACATTTCCATGGAATTGGAAGTCTTTTCTATAAAGGCACGGATGGGATTTGAACCCATGGTCTTCGGTTTACGAGACCGACGCCTTACCACTTGGCCACCATGCCACTCTATACTGTAAAATCAAAATTCTGGAAAGTAGTAGTTGTGCAAATGTGAATTTGGCACACAAACTCAGTGGAGAAAGGACCTCATACATATATAGCATGCACTCCCCCTCTGAGCTTCCATCCCATTTAATTTGCAGATAAAACGCAATGTCAATACAATGTACTTTATATATACACCACTCCATTGAAACTACAATGAGATGATAGCAGCAATTCTTAAAACAGGTACGGAGAGGGATCGAAAACATGAACTTCAGTTTTTGAAAATGATGCCATAAAAGTTGGCCACCATGCCACTTCTGTTCTATAAATGTACTAACAGGGATTGAACTCATGTTTTCAGTTAACAAAAACAGATGACTTTTTACATCTATTTCATTCTTAGAATGTCAACATTGTGGAAGTGGGAGTTGTGCAAAAGCTAATTTAACAAGTGAATACTCTCAAAAGACAAGTTGGGGAATACTGTAGGACAGCAAACATGTAAAGTGGCTCTATCGTAGAGATACTTCACCTTAATATAATAGTTGTGTTCAAATATTGATACAACATGATTTTTCTACAAAGTCCTCCAATGAATGGACATTTCCATGGAATTGGAAGTCTTTTCTATAAAGGCACGGATGGGATTTGAACCCATGGTCTTCGGTTTACGAGACCGACGCCTTACCACTTGGCCACCATGCCACTCTATACTGTAAAATCAAAATTCTGGAAAGTAGTAGTTGTGCAAATGTGAATTTGGCACACAAACTCAGTGGAGAAAGGACCTCATACATATATAGCATGCACTCCCCCTCTGAGCTTCCATCCCATTTAATTTGCAGATAAAACGCAATGTCAATACAATGTACTTTATATATACACCACTCCATTGAAACTACAATGAGATGATAGCAGCAATTCTTAAAACAGGTACGGAGAGGGATCGAAAACATGAACTTCAGTTTTTGAAAATGATGCCATAAAAGTTGGCCACCATGCCACTTCTGTTCTATAAATGTACTAACAGGGATTGAACTCATGTTTTCAGTTAACAAAAACAGATGACTTTTTACATCTATTTCATTCTTAGAATGTCAACATTGTGGAAGTGGGAGTTGTGCAAAAGCTAATTTAACAAGTGAATACTCTCAAAAGACAAGTTGGGGAATACTGTAGGACAGCAAACATGTAAAGTGGCTCTATCGTAGAGATACTTCACCTTAATATAATAGTTGTGTTCAAATATTGATACAACATGATTTTTCTACAAAGTCCTCCAATGAATGGACATTTCCATGGAATTGGAAGTCTTTTCTATAAAGGCACGGATGGGATTTGAACCCATGGTCTTCGGTTTACGAGACCGACGCCTTACCACTTGGCCACCATGCCACTCTATACTGTAAAATCAAAATTCTGGAAAGTAGTAGTTGTGCAAATGTGAATTTGGCACACAAACTCAGTGGAGAAAGGACCTCATACATATATAGCATGCACTCCCCCTCTGAGCTTCCATCCCATTTAATTTGCAGATAAAACGCAATGTCAATACAATGTACTTTATATATACACCACTCCATTGAAACTACAATGAGATGATAGCAGCAATTCTTAAAACAGGTACGGAGAGGGATCGAAAACATGAACTTCAGTTTTTGAAAATGATGCCATAAAAGTTGGCCACCATGCCACTTCTGTTCTATAAATGTACTAACAGGGATTGAACTCATGTTTTCAGTTAACAAAAACAGATGACTTTTTACATCTATTTCATTCTTAGAATGTCAACATTGTGGAAAGTGGGAGTTGTGCAAAAGCTAATTTAACAAGTGAATACTCTCAAAAGACAAGTTGGGGAATACTGTAGGACAGCAAACATGTAAAGTGGCTCTATCGTAGAGATACTTCACCTTAATATAATAGTTGTGTTCAAATATTGATACAACATGATTTTTCTACAAAGTCCTCCAATGAATGGACATTTCCATGGAATTGGAAGTCTTTTCTATAAAGGCACGGATGGGATTTGAACCCATGGTCTTCGGTTTACGAGACCGACGCCTTACCACTTGGCCACCATGCCACTCTATACTGTAAAATCAAAATTCTGGAAAGTAGTAGTTGTGCAAATGTGAATTTGGCACACAAACTCAGTGGAGAAAGGACCTCATACATATATAGCATGCACTCCCCCTCTGAGCTTCCATCCCATTTAATTTGCAGATAAAACGCAATGTCAATACAATGTACTTTATATATACACCACTCCATTGAAACTACAATGAGATGATAGCAGCAATTCTTAAAACAGGTACGGAGAGGGATCGAAAACATGAACTTCAGTTTTTGAAAATGATGCCATAAAAGTTGGCCACCATGCCACTTCTGTTCTATAAATGTACTAACAGGGATTGAACTCATGTTTTCAGTTAACAAAAACAGATGACTTTTTACATCTATTTCATTCTTAGAATGTCAACATTGTGGAAGGTGGGAGTTGTGCAAAAAGCTAATTTAACAAGTGAATACTCTCAAAAGACAAGTTGGGGAATACTGTAGGACAGCAAACATGTAAAGTGGCTCTATCGTAGAGATACTTCACCTTAATATAATAGTTGTGTTCAAATATTGATACAACATGATTTTTCTACAAAGTCCTCCAATGAATGGACATTTCCATGGAATTGGAAGTCTTTTCTATAAAGGCACGGATGGGATTTGAACCCATGGTCTTCGGTTTACGAGACCGACGCCTTACCACTTGGCCACCATGCCACTCTATACTGTAAAATCAAAATTCTGGAAAGTAGTAGTTGTGCAAATGTGAATTTGGCACACAAACTCAGTGGAGAAAGGACCTCATACATATATAGCATGCACTCCCCCTCTGAGCTTCCATCCCATTTAATTTGCAGATAAAACGCAATGTCAATACAATGTACTTTATATATACACCACTCCATTGAAACTACAATGAGATGATAGCAGCAATTCTTAAAACAGGTACGGAGAGGGATCGAAAACATGAACTTCAGTTTTTGAAAATGATGCCATAAAAGTTGGCCACCATGCCACTTCTGTTCTATAAATGTACTAACAGGGATTGAACTCATGTTTTCAGTTAACAAAAACAGATGACTTTTTACATCTATTTCATTCTTAGAATGTCAACATTGTGGAAAGTGGGAGTTGTGCAAAAGCTAATTTAACAAGTGAATACTCTCAAAAGACAAGTTGGGGAATACTGTAGGACAGCAAACATGTAAAGTGGCTCTATCGTAGAGATACTTCCCCTTAATATAATAGTTGTGTTCAAATATTGATACAACATGATTTTTCTACAAAGTCCTCCAATGAATGGACATTTCCATGGAATTGGAAGTCTTTTCTATAAAGGCACGGATGGGATTTGAACCCATGGTCTTCGGTTTACGAGACCGACGCCTTACCACTTGGCCACCATGCCACTCTATACTGTAAAATCAAAATTCTGGAAAGTAGTAGTTGTGCAAATGTGAATTTGGCACACAAACTCAGTGGAGAAAGGACCTCATACATATATAGCATGCACTCCCCCTCTGAGCTTCCATCCCATTTAATTTGCAGATAAAACGCAATGTCAATACAATGTACTTTATATATACACCACTCCATTGAAACTACAATGAGATGATAGCAGCAATTCTTAAAACAGGTACGGAGAGGGATCGAAAACATGAACTTCAGTTTTTGAAAATGATGCCATAAAAGTTGGCCACCATGCCACTTCTGTTCTATAAATGTACTAACAGGGATTGAACTCATGTTTTCAGTTAACAAAAACAGATGACTTTTTACATCTATTTCATTCTTAGAATGTCAACATTGTGGAAAGTGGGAGTTGTGCAAAAGCTAATTTAACAAGTGAATACTCTCAAAAGACAAGTTGGGGAATACTGTAGGACAGCAAACATGTAAAGTGGCTCTATCGTAGAGATACTTCACCTTAATATAATAGTTGTGTTCAAATATTGATACAACATGATTTTTCTACAAAGTCCTCCAATGAATGGACATTTCCATGGAATTGGAAGTCTTTTCTATAAAGGCACGGATGGGATTTGAACCCATGGTCTTCGGTTTACGAGACCGACGCCTTACCACTTGGCCACCATGCCACTCTATACTGTAAAATCAAAATTCTGGAAAGTAGTAGTTGTGCAAATGTGAATTTGGCACACAAACTCAGTGGAGAAAGGACCTCATACATATATAGCATGCACTCCCCCTCTGAGCTTCCATCCCATTTAATTTGCAGATAAAACGCAATGTCAATACAATGTACTTTATATATACACCACTCCATTGAAACTACAATGAGATGATAGCAGCAATTCTTAAAACAGGTACGGAGAGGGATCGAAAACATGAACTTCAGTTTTTGAAAATGATGCCATAAAAGTTGGCCACCATGCCACTTCTGTTCTATAAATGTACTAACAGGGATTGAACTCATGTTTTCAGTTAACAAAAACAGATGACTTTTTACATCTATTTCATTCTTAGAATGTCAACATTGTGGAAAGTGGGAGTTGTGCAAAAGCTAATTTAACAAGTGAATACTCTCAAAAGACAAGTTGGGGAATACTGTAGGACAGCAAACATGTAAAGTGGCTCTATCGTAGAGATACTTCCCCTTAATATAATAGTTGTGTTCAAATATTGATACAACATGATTTTTCTACAAAGTCCTCCAATGAATGGACATTTCCATGGAATTGGAAGTCTTTTCTATAAAGGCACGGATGGGATTTGAACCCATGGTCTTCGGTTTACGAGACCGACGCCTTACCACTTGGCCACCATGCCACTCTATACTGTAAAATCAAAATTCTGGAAAGTAGTAGTTGTGCAAATGTGAATTTGGCACACAAACTCAGTGGAGAAAGGACCTCATACATATATAGCATGCACTCCCCCTCTGAGCTTCCATCCCATTTAATTTGCAGATAAAACGCAATGTCAATACAATGTACTTTATATATACACCACTCCATTGAAACTACAATGAGATGATAGCAGCAATTCTTAAAACAGGTACGGAGAGGGATCGAAAACATGAACTTCAGTTTTTGAAAATGATGCCATAAAAGTTGGCCACCATGCCACTTCTGTTCTATAAATGTACTAACAGGGATTGAACTCATGTTTTCAGTTAACAAAAACAGATGACTTTTTACATCTATTTCATTCTTAGAATGTCAACATTGTGGAAGTGGGAGTTGTGCAAAAGCTAATTTAACAAGTGAATACTCTCAAAAGACAAGTTGGGGAATACTGTAGGACAGCAAACATGTAAAGTGGCTCTATCGTAGAGATACTTCACCTTAATATAATAGTTGTGTTCAAATATTGATACAACATGATTTTTCTACAAAGTCCTCCAATGAATGGACATTTCCATGGAATTGGAAGTCTTTTCTATAAAGGCACGGATGGGATTTGAACCCATGGTCTTCGGTTTACGAGACCGACGCCTTACCACTTGGCCACCATGCCACTCTATACTGTAAAATCAAAATTCTGGAAAGTAGTAGTTGTGCAAATGTGAATTTGGCACACAAACTCAGTGGAGAAAGGACCTCATACATATATAGCATGCACTCCCCCTCTGAGCTTCCATCCCATTTAATTTGCAGATAAAACGCAATGTCAATACAATGTACTTTATATATACACCACTCCATTGAAACTACAATGAGATGATAGCAGCAATTCTTAAAACAGGTACGGAGAGGGATCGAAAACATGAACTTCAGTTTTTGAAAATGATGCCATAAAAGTTGGCCACCATGCCACTTCTGTTCTATAAATGTACTAACAGGGATTGAACTCATGTTTTCAGTTAACAAAAACAGATGACTTTTTACATCTATTTCATTCTTAGAATGTCAACATTGTGGAAAGTGGGAGTTGTGCAAAAGCTAATTTAACAAGTGAATACTCTCAAAAGACAAGTTGGGGAATACTGTAGGACAGCAAACATGTAAAGTGGCTCTATCGTAGAGATACTTCCCCTTAATATAATAGTTGTGTTCAAATATTGATACAACATGATTTTTCTACAAAGTCCTCCAATGAATGGACATTTCCATGGAATTGGAAGTCTTTTCTATAAAGGCACGGATGGGATTTGAACCCATGGTCTTCGGTTTACGAGACCGACGCCTTACCACTTGGCCACCATGCCACTCTATACTGTAAAATCAAAATTCTGGAAAGTAGTAGTTGTGCAAATGTGAATTTGGCACACAAACTCAGTGGAGAAAGGACCTCATACATATATAGCATGCACTCCCCCTCTGAGCTTCCATCCCATTTAATTTGCAGATAAAACGCAATGTCAATACAATGTACTTTATATATACACCACTCCATTGAAACTACAATGAGATGATAGCAGCAATTCTTAAAACAGGTACGGAGAGGGATCGAAAACATGAACTTCAGTTTTTGAAAATGATGCCATAAAAGTTGGCCACCATGCCACTTCTGTTCTATAAATGTACTAACAGGGATTGAACTCATGTTTTCAGTTAACAAAAACAGATGACTTTTTACATCTATTTCATTCTTAGAATGTCAACATTGTGGAAAGTGGGAGTTGTGCAAAAGCTAATTTAACAAGTGAATACTCTCAAAAGACAAGTTGGGGAATACTGTAGGACAGCAAACATGTAAAGTGGCTCTATCGTAGAGATACTTCACCTTAATATAATAGTTGTGTTCAAATATTGATACAACATGATTTTTCTACAAAGTCCTCCAATGAATGGACATTTCCATGGAATTGGAAGTCTTTTCTATAAAGGCACGGATGGGATTTGAACCCATGGTCTTCGGTTTACGAGACCGACGCCTTACCACTTGGCCACCATGCCACTCTATACTGTAAAATCAAAATTCTGGAAAGTAGTAGTTGTGCAAATGTGAATTTGGCACACAAACTCAGTGGAGAAAGGACCTCATACATATATAGCATGCACTCCCCCTCTGAGCTTCCATCCCATTTAATTTGCAGATAAAACGCAATGTCAATACAATGTACTTTATATATACACCACTCCATTGAAACTACAATGAGATGATAGCAGCAATTCTTAAAACAGGTACGGAGAGGGATCGAAAACATGAACTTCAGTTTTTGAAAATGATGCCATAAAAGTTGGCCACCATGCCACTTCTGTTCTATAAATGTACTAACAGGGATTGAACTCATGTTTTCAGTTAACAAAAACAGATGACTTTTTACATCTATTTCATTCTTAGAATGTCAACATTGTGGAAAGTGGGAGTTGTGCAAAAGCTAATTTAACAAGTGAATACTCTCAAAAGACAAGTTGGGGAATACTGTAGGACAGCAAACATGTAAAGTGGCTCTATCGTAGAGATACTTCACCTTAATATAATAGTTGTGTTCAAATATTGATACAACATGATTTTTCTACAAAGTCCTCCAATGAATGGACATTTCCATGGAATTGGAAGTCTTTTCTATAAAGGCACGGATGGGATTTGAACCCATGGTCTTCGGTTTACGAGACCGACGCCTTACCACTTGGCCACCATGCCACTCTATACTGTAAAATCAAAATTCTGGAAAGTAGTAGTTGTGCAAATGTGAATTTGGCACACAAACTCAGTGGAGAAAGGACCTCATACATATATAGCATGCACTCCCCCTCTGAGCTTCCATCCCATTTAATTTGCAGATAAAACGCAATGTCAATACAATGTACTTTATATATACACCACTCCATTGAAACTACAATGAGATGATAGCAGCAATTCTTAAAACAGGTACGGAGAGGGATCGAAAACATGAACTTCAGTTTTTGAAAATGATGCCATAAAAGTTGGCCACCATGCCACTTCTGTTCTATAAATGTACTAACAGGGATTGAACTCATGTTTTCAGTTAACAAAAACAGATGACTTTTTACATCTATTTCATTCTTAGAATGTCAACATTGTGGAAAGTGGGAGTTGTGCAAAAGCTAATTTAACAAGTGAATACTCTCAAAAGACAAGTTGGGGAATACTGTAGGACAGCAAACATGTAAAGTGGCTCTATCGTAGAGATACTTCCCCTTAATATAATAGTTGTGTTCAAATATTGATACAACATGATTTTTCTACAAAGTCCTCCAATGAATGGACATTTCCATGGAATTGGAAGTCTTTTCTATAAAGGCACGGATGGGATTTGAACCCATGGTCTTCGGTTTACGAGACCGACGCCTTACCACTTGGCCACCATGCCACTCTATACTGTAAAATCAAAATTCTGGAAAGTAGTAGTTGTGCAAATGTGAATTTGGCACACAAACTCAGTGGAGAAAGGACCTCATACATATATAGCATGCACTCCCCCTCTGAGCTTCCATCCCATTTAATTTGCAGATAAAACGCAATGTCAATACAATGTACTTTATATATACACCACTCCATTGAAACTACAATGAGATGATAGCAGCAATTCTTAAAACAGGTACGGAGAGGGATCGAAAACATGAACTTCAGTTTTTGAAAATGATGCCATAAAAGTTGGCCACCATGCCACTTCTGTTCTATAAATGTACTAACAGGGATTGAACTCATGTTTTCAGTTAACAAAAACAGATGACTTTTTACATCTATTTCATTCTTAGAATGTCAACATTGTGGAAAGTGGGAGTTGTGCAAAAGCTAATTTAACAAGTGAATACTCTCAAAAGACAAGTTGGGGAATACTGTAGGACAGCAAACATGTAAAGTGGCTCTATCGTAGAGATACTTCCCCTTAATATAATAGTTGTGTTCAAATATTGATACAACATGATTTTTCTACAAAGTCCTCCAATGAATGGACATTTCCATGGAATTGGAAGTCTTTTCTATAAAGGCACGGATGGGATTTGAACCCATGGTCTTCGGTTTACGAGACCGACGCCTTACCACTTGGCCACCATGCCACTCTATACTGTAAAATCAAAATTCTGGAAAGTAGTAGTTGTGCAAATGTGAATTTGGCACACAAACTCAGTGGAGAAAGGACCTCATACATATATAGCATGCACTCCCCCTCTGAGCTTCCATCCCATTTAATTTGCAGATAAAACGCAATGTCAATACAATGTACTTTATATATACACCACTCCATTGAAACTACAATGAGATGATAGCAGCAATTCTTAAAACAGGTACGGAGAGGGATCGAAAACATGAACTTCAGTTTTTGAAAATGATGCCATAAAAGTTGGCCACCATGCCACTTCTGTTCTATAAATGTACTAACAGGGATTGAACTCATGTTTTCAGTTAACAAAAACAGATGACTTTTTACATCTATTTCATTCTTAGAATGTCAACATTGTGGAAAGTGGGAGTTGTGCAAAAGCTAATTTAACAAGTGAATACTCTCAAAAGACAAGTTGGGGAATACTGTAGGACAGCAAACATGTAAAGTGGCTCTATCGTAGAGATACTTCCCCTTAATATAATAGTTGTGTTCAAATATTGATACAACATGATTTTTCTACAAAGTCCTCCAATGAATGGACATTTCCATGGAATTGGAAGTCTTTTCTATAAAGGCACGGATGGGATTTGAACCCATGGTCTTCGGTTTACGAGACCGACGCCTTACCACTTGGCCACCATGCCACTCTATACTGTAAAATCAAAATTCTGGAAAGTAGTAGTTGTGCAAATGTGAATTTGGCACACAAACTCAGTGGAGAAAGGACCTCATACATATATAGCATGCACTCCCCCTCTGAGCTTCCATCCCATTTAATTTGCAGATAAAACGCAATGTCAATACAATGTACTTTATATATACACCACTCCATTGAAACTACAATGAGATGATAGCAGCAATTCTTAAAACAGGTACGGAGAGGGATCGAAAACATGAACTTCAGTTTTTGAAAATGATGCCATAAAAGTTGGCCACCATGCCACTTCTGTTCTATAAATGTACTAACAGGGATTGAACTCATGTTTTCAGTTAACAAAAACAGATGACTTTTTACATCTATTTCATTCTTAGAATGTCAACATTGTGGAAAGTGGGAGTTGTGCAAAAGCTAATTTAACAAGTGAATACTCTCAAAAGACAAGTTGGGGAATACTGTAGGACAGCAAACATGTAAAGTGGCTCTATCGTAGAGATACTTCACCTTAATATAATAGTTGTGTTCAAATATTGATACAACATGATTTTTCTACAAAGTCCTCCAATGAATGGACATTTCCATGGAATTGGAAGTCTTTTCTATAAAGGCACGGATGGGATTTGAACCCATGGTCTTCGGTTTACGAGACCGACGCCTTACCACTTGGCCACCATGCCACTCTATACTGTAAAATCAAAATTCTGGAAAGTAGTAGTTGTGCAAATGTGAATTTGGCACACAAACTCAGTGGAGAAAGGACCTCATACATATATAGCATGCACTCCCCCTCTGAGCTTCCATCCCATTTAATTTGCAGATAAAACGCAATGTCAATACAATGTACTTTATATATACACCACTCCATTGAAACTACAATGAGATGATAGCAGCAATTCTTAAAACAGGTACGGAGAGGGATCGAAAACATGAACTTCAGTTTTTGAAAATGATGCCATAAAAGTTGGCCACCATGCCACTTCTGTTCTATAAATGTACTAACAGGGATTGAACTCATGTTTTCAGTTAACAAAAACAGATGACTTTTTACATCTATTTCATTCTTAGAATGTCAACATTGTGGAAAGTGGGAGTTGTGCAAAAGCTAATTTAACAAGTGAATACTCTCAAAAGACAAGTTGGGGAATACTGTAGGACAGCAAACATGTAAAGTGGCTCTATCGTAGAGATACTTCCCCTTAATATAATAGTTGTGTTCAAATATTGATACAACATGATTTTTCTACAAAGTCCTCCAATGAATGGACATTTCCATGGAATTGGAAGTCTTTTCTATAAAGGCACGGATGGGATTTGAACCCATGGTCTTCGGTTTACGAGACCGACGCCTTACCACTTGGCCACCATGCCACTCTATACTGTAAAATCAAAATTCTGGAAAGTAGTAGTTGTGCAAATGTGAATTTGGCACACAAACTCAGTGGAGAAAGGACCTCATACATATATAGCATGCACTCCCCCTCTGAGCTTCCATCCCATTTAATTTGCAGATAAAACGCAATGTCAATACAATGTACTTTATATATACACCACTCCATTGAAACTACAATGAGATGATAGCAGCAATTCTTAAAACAGGTACGGAGAGGGATCGAAAACATGAACTTCAGTTTTTGAAAATGATGCCATAAAAGTTGGCCACCATGCCACTTCTGTTCTATAAATGTACTAACAGGGATTGAACTCATGTTTTCAGTTAACAAAAACAGATGACTTTTTACATCTATTTCATTCTTAGAATGTCAACATTGTGGAAAGTGGGAGTTGTGCAAAAGCTAATTTAACAAGTGAATACTCTCAAAAGACAAGTTGGGGAATACTGTAGGACAGCAAACATGTAAAGTGGCTCTATCGTAGAGATACTTCCCCTTAATATAATAGTTGTGTTCAAATATTGATACAACATGATTTTTCTACAAAGTCCTCCAATGAATGGACATTTCCATGGAATTGGAAGTCTTTTCTATAAAGGCACGGATGGGATTTGAACCCATGGTCTTCGGTTTACGAGACCGACGCCTTACCACTTGGCCACCATGCCACTCTATACTGTAAAATCAAAATTCTGGAAAGTAGTAGTTGTGCAAATGTGAATTTGGCACACAAACTCAGTGGAGAAAGGACCTCATACATATATAGCATGCACTCCCCCTCTGAGCTTCCATCCCATTTAATTTGCAGATAAAACGCAATGTCAATACAATGTACTTTATATATACACCACTCCATTGAAACTACAATGAGATGATAGCAGCAATTCTTAAAACAGGTACGGAGAGGGATCGAAAACATGAACTTCAGTTTTTGAAAATGATGCCATAAAAGTTGGCCACCATGCCACTTCTGTTCTATAAATGTACTAACAGGGATTGAACTCATGTTTTCAGTTAACAAAAACAGATGACTTTTTACATCTATTTCATTCTTAGAATGTCAACATTGTGGAAAGTGGGAGTTGTGCAAAAGCTAATTTAACAAGTGAATACTCTCAAAAGACAAGTTGGGGAATACTGTAGGACAGCAAACATGTAAAGTGGCTCTATCGTAGAGATACTTCACCTTAATATAATAGTTGTGTTCAAATATTGATACAACATGATTTTTCTACAAAGTCCTCCAATGAATGGACATTTCCATGGAATTGGAAGTCTTTTCTATAAAGGCACGGATGGGATTTGAACCCATGGTCTTCGGTTTACGAGACCGACGCCTTACCACTTGGCCACCATGCCACTCTATACTGTAAAATCAAAATTCTGGAAAGTAGTAGTTGTGCAAATGTGAATTTGGCACACAAACTCAGTGGAGAAAGGACCTCATACATATATAGCATGCACTCCCCCTCTGAGCTTCCATCCCATTTAATTTGCAGATAAAACGCAATGTCAATACAATGTACTTTATATATACACCACTCCATTGAAACTACAATGAGATGATAGCAGCAATTCTTAAAACAGGTACGGAGAGGGATCGAAAACATGAACTTCAGTTTTTGAAAATGATGCCATAAAAGTTGGCCACCATGCCACTTCTGTTCTATAAATGTACTAACAGGGATTGAACTCATGTTTTCAGTTAACAAAAACAGATGACTTTTTACATCTATTTCATTCTTAGAATGTCAACATTGTGGAAAGTGGGAGTTGTGCAAAAGCTAATTTAACAAGTGAATACTCTCAAAAGACAAGTTGGGGAATACTGTAGGACAGCAAACATGTAAAGTGGCTCTATCGTAGAGATACTTCACCTTAATATAATAGTTGTGTTCAAATATTGATACAACATGATTTTTCTACAAAGTCCTCCAATGAATGGACATTTCCATGGAATTGGAAGTCTTTTCTATAAAGGCACGGATGGGATTTGAACCCATGGTCTTCGGTTTACGAGACCGACGCCTTACCACTTGGCCACCATGCCACTCTATACTGTAATATCAACATTCTGGAAAGTAGTAGTTGTGCAAATGTGAATTTGGCACACAAACTCAGTGGAGAAAGGACCTCATACATATATAGCATGCACTCCCCCTCTGAGCTTCCATCCCATTTAATTTGCAGATAAAACGCAATGTCAATACAATGTACTTTATATATACACCACTCCATTGAAACTACAATGAGATGATAGCAGCAATTCTTAAAACAGGTACGGAGAGGGATCGAAAACATGAACTTCAGTTTTTGAAAATGATGCCATAAAAGTTGGCCACCATGCCACTTCTGTTCTATAAATGTACTAACAGGGATTGAACTCATGTTTTCAGTTAACAAAAACAGATGACTTTTTACATCTATTTCATTCTTAGAATGTCAACATTGTGGAAAGTGGGAGTTGTGCAAAAGCTAATTTAACAAGTGAATACTCTCAAAAGACAAGTTGGGGAATACTGTAGGACAGCAAACATGTAAAGTGGCTCTATCGTAGAGATACTTCACCTTAATATAATAGTTGTGTTCAAATATTGATACAACATGATTTTTCTACAAAGTCCTCCAATGAATGGACATTTCCATGGAATTGGAAGTCTTTTCTATAAAGGCACGGATGGGATTTGAACCCATGGTCTTCGGTTTACGAGACCGACGCCTTACCACTTGGCCACCATGCCACTCTATACTGTAATATCAACATTCTGGAAAGTAGTAGTTGTGCAAATGTGAATTTGGCACACAAACTCAGTGGAGAAAGGACCTCATACATATATAGCATGCACTCCCCCTCTGAGCTTCCATCCCATTTAATTTGCAGATAAAACGCAATGTCAATACAATGTACTTTATATATACACCACTCCATTGAAACTACAATGAGATGATAGCAGCAATTCTTAAAACAGGTACGGAGAGGGATCGAAAACATGAACTTCAGTTTTTGAAAATGATGCCATAAAAGTTGGCCACCATGCCACTTCTGTTCTATAAATGTACTAACAGGGATTGAACTCATGTTCTTCAGTTAACAAAAACAGATGACTTTTTACATCTATTTCATTCTTAGAATGTCAACATTGTGGAAAGTGGGAGTTGTGCAAAAGCTAATTTAACAAGTGAATACTCTCAAAAGACAAGTTGGGGAATACTGTAGGACAGCAAACATGTAAAGTGGCTCTATCGTAGAGATACTTCACCTTAATATAATAGTTGTGTTCAAATATTGATACAACATGATTTTTCTACAAAGTCCTCCAATGAATGTACATTTCCATGGAATTGGAAGTCTTTTCTATAAAGGCACGGATGGGATTTGAACCCATGGTCTTCGGTTTACGAGACCGACGCCTTACCACTTTGCCACCATGCCACTCTATACTGTAATATCAACATTCTGGAAAGTAGTAGTTGTGCAAATGTGAATTTGGCACACAAACTCAGTGGAGAAAGGACCTCATACATATATAGCATGCACTCCCCCTCTGAGCTTCCATCCCATTTAATTTGCAGATAAAACGCAATGTCAATACAATGTACTTTATATATACACCACTCCATTGAAACTACAATGAGATGATAGCAGCAATTCTTAAAACAGGTACGGAGAGGGATCGAAAACATGAACTTCAGTTTTTGAAAATGATGCCATAAAAGTTGGCCACCATGCCACTTCTGTTCTATAAATGTACTAACAGGGATTGAACTCATGTTTTCAGTTAACAAAAACAGATGACTTTTTACATCTATTTCATTCTTAGAATGTCAACATTGTGGAAAGTGGGAGTTGTGCAAAAGCTAATTTAACAAGTGAATACTCTCAAAAGATAAGTTGGGGAATACTGTAGGACAGCAAACATGTAAAGTGGCTCTATCGTAGAGATACTTCACCTTAATATAATAGTTGTGTTCAAATATTGATACAACATGATTTTTCTACAAAGTCCTCCAATGAATGTACATTTCCATGGAATTGGAAGTCTTTTCTATAAAGGCACGGATGGGATTTGAACCCATGGTCTTCGGTTTACGAGACCGACGCCTTACCACTTGGCCACCATGCCACTCTATACTGTAATATCAAAATTCTGGAAAGTAGTAGTTGTGCAAATGTGAATTTGGCACACAAACTCAGTGGAGAAAGGACCTCATACATATATAGCATGCACTCCCCCTCTGAGCTTCCATCCCATTTAATTTGCAGATAAAACGCAATGTCAATACAATGTACTTTATATATACACCACTCCATTGAAACTACAATGAGATGATAGCAGCAATTCTTAAAACAGGTACGGAGAGGGATCGAAAACATGAACTTCAGTTTTTGAAAATGATGCCATAAAAGTTGGCCACCATGCCACTTCTGTTCTATAAATGTACTAACAGGGATTGAACTCATGTTCTTCAGTTAACAAAAACAGATGACTTTTTACATCTATTTCATTCTTAGAATGTCAACATTGTGGAAAGTGGGAGTTGTGCAAAAGCTAATTTAACAAGTGAATACTCTCAAAAGACAAGTTGGGGAATACTGTAGGACAGCAAACATGTAAAGTGGCTCTATCGTAGAGATACTTCCCTTAATAATAGTTGTGTTCAAATATTGATACAACATGATTTTTCTACAAGTCCTCCAATGAATGGACATTTCCATGGAATTGGAAGTCTTTTCTATAAAGGCACGGATGGGATTTGAACCCATGGTCTTCGGTTTACGAGACCGACGCCTTACCACTTGGCCACCATGCCACTCTATACTGTAATATCAACATTCTGGAAAGTAGTAGTTGTGCAAATGTGAATTTGACACACAAACTCAGTGGAGAAAGGACCTCATACATATATAGCATGCACTCCCCCTCTGAGCTTCCATCCCATTTAATTTGCAGATAAAACGCAATGTCAATACAATGTACTTTATATATACACCACTCCATTGAAACTACAATGAGATGATAGCAGCAATTCTTAAAACAGGTACGGAGAGGGATCGAAAACATGAACTTCAGTTTTTGAAAATGATGCCATAAAAGTTGGCCACCATGCCACTTCTGTTCTATAAATGTACTAACAGGGATTGAACTCATGTTTTCAGTTAACAAAAACAGATGACTTTTTACATCTATTTCATTCTTAGAATGTCAACATTGTGGAAAGTGGGAGTTGTGCAAAAGCTAATTTAACAAGTGAATACTCTCAAAAGACAAGTTGGGGAATACTGTAGGACAGCAAACATGTAAAGTGGCTCTATCGTAGAGATACTTCACCTTAATATAATAGTTGTGTTCAAATATTGATACAACATGATTTTTCTACAAAGTCCTCCAATGAATGTACATTTCCATGGAATTGGAAGTCTTTTCTATAAAGGCACGGATGGAATGTGAACCCATGGTCTTCGGTTTACAAGACCGACGCCTTACCACTTTGCCACCATGCCACTCTATACTGTAATATCAACATTCTGGAAAGTAGTAGTTGTGCAAATGTGAATTTGGCACACAAACTCAGTGGAGAAAGGACCTCATACATATATAGCATGCACTCCCCCTCTGAGCTTCCATCCCATTTAATTTGCAGATAAAACGCAATGTCAATACAATGTACTTTATATATACACCACTCCATTGAAACTACAATGAGATGATAGCAGCAATTCTTAAAACAGGTACGGAGAGGGATCGAAAACATGAACTTCAGTTTTTGAAAATTATGCCATATAAGTTGGCCACCATGCCACTTCTGTTCTATAAATGTACTAACAGGGATTGAACTCATGTTCTTCAGTTAACAAAAACAGATGACTTTTTACATCTATTTCATTCTTAGAATGTCAACATTGTGGAAAGTGGGAGTTGTGCAAAAGCTAATTTAACAAGTGAATACTCTCAAAAGATAAGTTGGGGAATGCTGTAGGACAGCAAACTTGTAAAGTGGCTATATCGTAGAGATACTTCACCTTAATATAATAGTTGTGTTCAAATATTGATACAACATGATTTTTCTACAAAGTCCTCCAATGAATGTCCATTTCCATGGAATTGGAAGTCTTTTCTATAAAGGTAAGGATGGGATTTGAACCCATGGTCTTCGGTTTACAAGACCGACGCCTTACCACTTTGCCACCATGCCACTCTATACTGTAATATCAAAATTCTGGAAAGTAGTAGTTGTGCAAATGTGAATTTGGCACACAAACTCAGTGGAGAAAGGACCTCATACATATATAGCATGCACTCCCCCTCTGAGCTTCCATCCCATTTAATTTACAGATAAAACGCAATGTCAATACAATGTACTTTATATATACACCACTCCATTGAAACTACAATGAGATGATAGCAGCAATTCTTAAAACAGGTACGGAGAGGGATCGAAAACATGAACTTCAGTTTTTGAAAATGATGCCATAAAAGTTGGCCACCATGCCACTTCTGTTCTATAAATGTACTAACAGGGATTGAACTCATGTTCTTCAGTTAACAAAAACAGATGACTTTTTAAATCTATTTCATTCTTAGAATGTCAACATTGTGGAAAGTGGGAGTTGTGCAAAAGCTAATTTAACAAGTGAATACTCTCAAAAGACAAGTTGGGGAATACTGTAGGACAGCAAACATGTAAAGTGGCTGTATCGTAGAGATACTTCCCCTTAATATAATAGTTGTGTTCAAATATTGATACAACATGATTTTTCTACCAAGTCCTCCAATGAATGTATATTAACATGGAATTGGAAGTCTTTTCTATAAAGGCACGGATGGGATTTGAACCCATGGTCTTCAGTTTACGAAATCGACGCCTTACCACTTGGCCACCATTCCACTCTATACTGTAATATCAACATTCTGGAAAGTAGTAGTTGTGCAAATGTGAATTTGACACACAAACTCAAGTCCTCCAATGAATCTAAATTTCCATGGAATTGGATGTCTTTTCTATAAAGGCAAGGATGGGATTTGAACCCATGGTCTTCGGTTTACAAGACCGACACCTTTATTATACCAGGTAAGCCAGTTAAGAACAAGTTCTCATACACAACTGCGACCTGGCGAAGATAAAGCAAAGCAGTGCAATTCATTTGCAGTCTGGACGCGGAGGGGTGAACATCTCCTGCTCTGACTGCAGCTGGAAGGGACTGCTGTGCGAGGACTAGGCCGCCTGTGAGTGCTTTGATAAGGCGGAGCTTTACCTGGCCTAGACTTACAGATGACCTGGAGCCAGTGGTTCTGGCGACGAGTTACACATGGAACAAACTAGCGCACAGTCAATAACAAAATAGAAGGAAATTTTTTTTAAAGGCAATAAATATGCCATAGTAAATCAAATCAAATCAAATCAAATTTATTTATATAGCCCTTCGTACATCAGCTGATATCTCAAAGTGCTGTACCGAAACCCAGCCTAAAACCCCAAACAGCAAGCAATGCAGGTGTAGAAGCACGGTGGCTAGGAAAAACTCCCTAGAAAGGCCAATACCTAGGAAGAAACCTAGAGAGGAACCAGGCTATGTGGGGTGGCCAGTCCTCTTCTGGCTGTGCCGGGTGGAGATTACAACAGAACATGGCCAAGATGTTCAAATGTTCATAAATGACCAGCATGGTCGAATAATAATAAGGCAGAACAGTTGAAACTGGAGCAGCAGCACAGTCAGGTGGAAGTTGAAACTGGAGCAGCAGCATGGCCAGGTGGACTGGGGACAGCAAGGAGTCATCATGTCAGGTAGTCCTGGGGCATGGTCCTAGGGCTCAGGTCCTCCGAGAGAGAGAAAGAAAGAGAGAAGGAGAGAATTAGAGAACGCACACTTAGATTCACACAGGACACCGAATAGGACAGGAGAAGTACTCCAGATATAACAAACTGACCCCAGCCCCCAGTACCGAAGTAATCACAATTTAGCAAATGAAAACTGGAGTGATAGATGAGCAGATGATGATGTGCAAGTAGAAATCCTGGTGTGCAAAAGTGCAGAAAGTAAATAAAAATAATATGGCGATGAGGTAGGTAGATTGGGTGGGCTATTTACAGATGGGCATCTCCTGCTCTGACTGCAGCTGGAAGGGACTGCTGCGCGAGGACTAGGCCGCCTGTGAGTGCTTTGATAAGGCGGAGCTTTACCTAGCATAGACTTACAGATGACCTGGAGCCAGTGGTTCTGGCGACGAGTTACACATGGAACAAATAAGCGCATATTCAATAACAAAATAGCCAGTGGTTCTGGCGACGAATATGTAGCGAGGGCCAGCCGACTAGAGCATACAGGTCGCAGTGGCCATATCAAGACAATTGACCTTTTCTTTACACTGTTGTGATGAAAGTACATTCCCATAATATCAGCTATCTACCATAAATGTCGAACATGGATTGAACCCATGTGCTTCAGTTAACAAAAACAGATGACATTTTACATCTTTTTCATTCTTAGAATGTCAACATTGTGGAAAGTGGGAGTTGTGCAAAAGCTAATTTAACAAGTGAATACTCTCAAAAGACAAGTTGGGGAACACTGTAGGACAGCAAACATGTAAAGTGGCTCTAACGTAGAGATCACTTCCCCTTAAAATAATAGTTGTGTTCAAATATTGATACAACATGATTTTTCTACAAAGTCCTCCAATGAATCTAAATTTCCATGGAATTGGATGTCTTTTCTATAAAGGCACGGATGGAATTTGAACCCATGGTCTTCGGTTTACAAGACCGACGCCTTACCACTTTGCCACCATGCCACTCTATACTGTAATATCAACATTCTGGAAAGTAGTAGTTGTGCAAATGTGAATTTGGCACACAAACTCAGTGGAGAAAGGACCTCATACATATATAGCATGCACTCCCCCTCTGAGCTTCCATCCCATTTAATTTGCAGATAAAACGCAATGTCAATACAATGTACTTTATATATACACCACTCCATTGAAACTACAATGAGATGATAGCAGCAATTCTTAAAACAGGTACGGAGAGGGATCGAAAACATGAACTTCAGTTTTTGAAAATGATGCCATAAAAGTTGGCAACCATGCCACTTCTGTTCTATAAATGTACTAACAGGGATTGAACGCATGTTCTTCAGATTAAAAGACAAAATGATTTAGCACATCTCTGTTTCCTGCTTAGAATTTCAACATTGTGGAAAGTAGAAGTTGGGTCTTTGCAAAAAATCATGGAGAAGCTGGGGATTGAACCTAGGACATCATACATGCAAAGCATGCACTCTACCACTGAGCTACACCCCCTTTCTGGGAACAAAAAAATTGTTTCTTATTTTATTACATTTCAACTTTATTATACCAGGTAAGCCAGTTAAGAACAAGTTCTCATACACAACTGCGACCTGGCCAAGATAAAGCAAAGCAGTGCAATTCATTTGCAGTCTGGACGCGGAGGGGTGAACATCTCCTGCTCTGACTGCAGATGGGCATCTCCTGCTCTGACTGCAGCTGGAAGGGACTGCTGCGCGAGGACTAGGCTGCCTGTGAGTGCTTTGATAAGGCGGAGCTTTACCTAGCAAAGACTTACAGATGACCTGGAGCCAGTGGTTCTGGCGACGAGTTACACATGGAACAAATAAGCGCATATTCAATAACAAAATAGCCAGTGGTTCTGGCGACGAATATGTAGCGAGGGCCAGCCGACTAGAGCATACAGGTCGCAGTGGCCATATCAAGACAATTGACCTTTTCTTTACACTGTTGTGATGAAAGTACATTCCCATAATATCAGCTATCTACCATAAATGTCGAACATGGATTGAAACCATGTGCTTCAGTTAACAAAAACAGATGACATTTTACATCTTTTTCATTCTTAGAATGTCAACATTGTGGAAAGTGGGAGTTGTGCAAAAGCTAATTTAACAAGTGAATACTCTCAAAAGACAAGTTGGGGAATACTGTAGGACAGCAAACATGTAAAGTGGCTCTATCGTAGAGATACTTCCCCTTAAAATAATAGTTGTGTTCAAATATTGATACAACATGATTTTTCTACAAAGTCCTCCAATGAATCTAAATTTCCATGGAATTGGATGTCTTTTCTATAAAGGCAAGGATGGGATTTGAACCCATGGTCTTCGGTTTAACAAGAACGACACCTTTATTATACCAGGTAAGCCAGTTAAGAACAAGTTCTCATACACAACTGCGACCTGGCGAAGATAAAGCAAAGCAGTGCAATTCATTTGCAGTCTGGACGCGGAGGGGTGAACATCTCCTGCTCTGACTGCAGCTGGAAGGGACTGCTGTGCGAGGACTAGGCCGCCTGTGAGTGCTTTGATAAGGCGGAGCTTTACCTAGCCTAGACTTACAGATGACCTGGAGCCAGTGGTTCTGGCGACGAGTTACACATGGAACAAACTAGCGCACAGTCAATAACAAAATAGTAGGGATTTGTTTTTTAAAGGCAATAAATATGCCATAGAATCTAAATTTCCATGGAATTGGATGTCTTTTCTATAAAGGCACGGATGGGATTTGAACCCATGGTCTTCGGTTTACGAGACCGACACCTTACCACTTGGCCACCATGCCACTCTATACTGCAATATATATATATATATTTCAACATTCTGGAAAGTAGTAATTGTGCAAATGTGAATTTGGCACACAAACTCAGTGGAGAAAGGACCTCATACATATATAGCATGTACTCCCCCTCTGAGCTTCCATCCCATTTAAATTGCAGATAAAATGCAATATCAATACAATGTACTTTATATATACACCACTCCATTGAAACTACAATGAAATGATAGCAGCAATTCTTAAAACAGGTACGGACAGGGATCGAAAACATGAACTTCAGTTTTTGAAAATGATGCCATAAAAGTTGGCCACCATGCCACTTCTGTTCTATAAATGTACTAACAGGGATTGAACGCATGTTCTTCAGATTAAAAGACAAAATGATTTAGCACATCTCTGTTTCCTGCTTAGAATTTCAACATTGTGGAAAGTAGAAGTTGGGTCTTTGCAAAAAATCATGGAGAAGCTGGGGATTGAACCTAGGACCTCATACATGCAAAGCATGCACTCTACCACTGAGCTACACCCCCTTTCTGGGAACAAAAAAATTGTTTCTTATTTTATTACATTTCAACTTTATTATACCAGGTAAGCCAGTTAAGAACAAGTTCTCATACACAACTGCGACCTGGCCAAGATAAAGCAAAGCAGTGCAATTCATTTGCAGTCTGGACGCGGAGGGGTGAACATCTCCTGCTCTGACTGCAGATGGGCATCTCCTGCTCTGACTGCAGCTGGAAGGGACTGCTGCGCGAGGACTAGGCTGCCTGTGAGTGCTTTGATAAGGCGGAGCTTTACCTAGCATAGACTTACAGATGACCTGGAGCCAGTGGTTCTGGCGACGAGTTACACATGGAACAAATAAGCGCATATTCAATAACAAAATAGCCAGTGGTTCTGGCGACGAATATGTAGCGAGGGCCAGCCGACTAGAGCATACAGGTCGCAGTGGCCATATCAAGACAATTGACCTTTTCTTTACACTGTTGTGATGAAAGTACATTCCCATAATATCAGCTATCTACCATAAATGTCGAACATGGATTGAAACCATGTGCTTCAGTTAACAAAAACAGATGACATTTTACATCTTTTTCATTCTTAGAATGTCAACATTGTGGAAAGTGGGAGTTGTGCAAAAGCTAATTTACCAAGTGAATACTCTCAAAAGACAAGTTGGGGAATACTGTAGGACAGCAAACATGTAAAGTGGCTCTATCGTAGAGATACTTCCCCTTAAAATAATAGTTGTGTTCAAATATTGATACAACATGATTTTTCTACAAAGTCCTCCAATGAATCTAAATTTCCATGGAATTGGATGTCTTTTCTATAAAGGCAAGGATGGGATTTGAACCCATGGTCTTCGGTTTACAAGAACGACACCTTTATTATACCAGGCAAGCCAGTTAAGAACAAGTTCTCATACACAACTGCGACCTGGCAAAGATAAAGCAAAGCAGTGCAATTCATTTGCAGTCTGGACGCGGAGGGGTGAACATCTCCTGCTCTGACTGCAGCTGGAAGGGACTGCTGTGCGAGGACTAGGCCGCCTGTGAGTGCTTTGATAAGGCGGAGCTTTACCTAGCCTAGACTTACAGATGACCTGGAGCCAGTGGTTCTGGCGACGAGTTACACATGGAACAAACTAGCGCACAGTCAATAACAAAATAGTAGGGATTTGTTTTTTAAAGGCAATAAATATGCCATAGAATCTAAATTTCCATGGAATTGGATGTCTTTTCTATAAAGGCACGGATGGGATTTGAACCCATGGTCTTCGGTTTACGAGACCGACGCCTTACCACTTGGCCACCATGCCACTCTATACTGCAATATATATATATATATTTCAACATTCTGGAAAGTAGTAATTGTGCAAATGTGAATTTGGCACACAAACTCAGTGGAGAAAGGACCTCATACATATATAGCATGTACTCCCCCTCTGAGCTTCCATCCCATTTAATTTGCAGATAAAACGCAATGTCAATACAATGTACTTTATATATACACCACTCCATTGAAACTACAATGAAATGATAGCAGCAATTCTTAAAACAGGTACGGACAGGGATCGAAAACATGAACTTCAGTTTTTGAAAATGATGCCATAAAAGTTGGCAACCATGCCACTTCTGTTCTATAAATGTACTAACAGGGATTGAACGCATGTTCTTCAGATTAAAAGACAAAATGATTTAGCACATCTCTGTTTCCTGCTTAGAATTTCAACATTGTGGAAAGTAGAAGTTGGGTCTTTGCAAAAAATCATGGAGAAGCTGGGGATTGAACCTAGGACCTCATACATGCAAAGCATGCACTCTACCACTGAGCTACACCCCCTTTCTGGGAACAAAAAAATTGTTTCTTATTTTATTACATTTCAACTTTATTATACCAGGTAAGCCAGTTAAGAACAAGTTCTCATACACAACTGCGACCTGGCCAAGATAAAGCAAAGCAGTGCAATTCATTTGCAGTCTGGACGCGGAGGGGTGAACATCTCCTGCTCTGACTGCAGATGGGCATCTCCTGCTCTGACTGCAGCTGGAAGGGACTGCTGCGCGAGGACTAGGCTGCCTGTGAGTGCTTTGATAAGGCGGAGCTTTACCTAGCATAGACTTACAGATGACCTGGAGCCAGTGGTTCTGGCGACGAGTTACACATGGAACAAATAAGCGCATATTCAATAACAAAATAGCCAGTGGTTCTGGCGACGAATATGTAGCGAGGGCCAGCCGACTAGAGCATACAGGTCGCAGTGGCCATATCAAGACAATTGACCTTTTCTTTACACTGTTGTGATGAAAGTACATTCCCATAATATCAGCTATCTACCATAAATGTCGAACATGGATTGAAACCATGTGCTTCAGTTAACAAAAACAGATGACATTTTACATCTTTTTCATTCTTAGAATGTCAACATTGTGGAAAGTGGGAGTTGTGCAAAAGCTAATTTACCAAGTGAATACTCTCAAAAGACAAGTTGGGGAATACTGTAGGACAGCAAACATGTAAAGTGGCTCTATCGTAGAGATACTTCCCCTTAAAATAATAGTTGTGTTCAAATATTGATACAACATGATTTTTCTACAAAGTCCTCCAATGAATCTAAATTTCCATGGAATTGGATGTCTTTTCTATAAAGGCAAGGATGGGATTTGAACCCATGGTCTTCGGTTTACAAGAACGACACCTTTATTATACCAGGTAAGCCAGTTAAGAACAAGTTCTCATACACAACTGCGACCTGGCAAAGATAAAGCAAAGCAGTGCAATTCATTTGCAGTCTGGACGCGGAGGGGTGAACATCTCCTGCTCTGACTGCAGCTGGAAGGGACTGCTGTGCGAGGACTAGGCCGCCTGTGAGTGCTTTGATAAGGCGGAGCTTTACCTAGCCTAGACTTACAGATGACCTGGAGCCAGTGGTTCTGGCGACGAGTTACACATGGAACAAACTAGCGCACAGTCAATAACAAAATAGTAGGGATTTGTTTTTTAAAGGCAATAAATATGCCATAGAATCTAAATTTCCATGGAATTGGATGTCTTTTCTATAAAGGCACGGATGGGATTTGAACCCATGGTCTTCGGTTTACGAGAACGACGCCTTACCACTTGGCCACCATGCCACTCTATACTGCAATATATATATATATATTTCAACATTCTGGAAAGTAGTAATTGTGCAAATGTGAATTTGGCACACAAACTCAGTGGAGAAAGGACCTCATACATATATAGCATGTACTCCCCCTCTGAGCTTCCATCCCATTTAATTTGCAGATAAAACGCAATGTCAATACAATGTACTTTATATATACACCACTCCATTGAAACTACAATGAAATGATAGCAGCAATTCTTAAAACAGGTACGGACAGGGATCGAAAACATGAACTTCAGTTTTTGAAAATGATGCCATAAAAGTTGGCAACCATGCCACTTCTGTTCTATAAATGTACTAACAGGGATTGAACGCATGTTCTTCAGATTAAAAGACAAAATGATTTAGCACATCTCTGTTTCCTGCTTAGAATTTCAACATTGTGGAAAGTAGAAGTTGGGTCTTTGCAAAAAATCATGGAGAAGCTGGGGATTGAACCTAGGACCTCATACATGCAAAGCATGCACTCTACCACTGAGCTACACCCCCTTTCTGGGAACAAAAAAATTGTTTCTTATTTTATTACATTTCAACTTTATTATACCAGGTAAGCCAGTTAAGAACAAGTTCTCATACACAACTGCGACCTGGCCAAGATAAAGCAAAGCAGTGCAATTCATTTGCAGTCTGGACGCGGAGGGGTGAACATCTCCTGCTCTGACTGCAGATGGGCATCTCCTGCTCTGACTGCAGCTGGAAGGGACTGCTGCGCGAGGACTAGGCTGCCTGTGAGTGCTTTGATAAGGCGGAGCTTTACCTAGCATAGACTTACAGATGACCTGGAGCCAGTGGTTCTGGCGACGAGTTACACATGGAACAAATAAGCGCATATTCAATAACAAAATAGCCAGTGGTTCTGGCGACGAATATGTAGCGAGGGCCAGCCGACTAGAGCATACAGGTCGCAGTGGCCATATCAAGACAATTGACCTTTTCTTTACACTGTTGTGATGAAAGTACATTCCCATAATATCAGCTATCTACCATAAATGTCGAACATGGATTGAAACCATGTGCTTCAGTTAACAAAAACAGATGACATTTTACATCTTTTTCATTCTTAGAATGTCAACATTGTGGAAAGTGGGAGTTGTGCAAAAGCTAATTTACCAAGTGAATACTCTCAAAAGACAAGTTGGGGAATACTGTAGGACAGCAAACATGTAAAGTGGCTCTATCGTAGAGATACTTCCCCTTAAAATAATAGTTGTTTTCAAATATTGATACAACATGATTTTTCTACAAAGTCCTCCAATGAATCTAAATTTCCATGGAATTGGATGTCTTTTCTATAAAGGCAAGGATGGGATTTGAACCCATGGTCTTCGGTTTACAAGAACGACACCTTTATTATACCAGGTAAGCCAGTTAAGAACAAGTTCTCATACACAACTGCGACCTGGCAAAGATAAAGCAAAGCAGTGCAATTCATTTGCAGTCTGGACGCGGAGGGGTGAACATCTCCTGCTCTGACTGCAGCTGGAAGGGACTGCTGTGCGAGGACTAGGCCGCCTGTGAGTGCTTTGATAAGGCGGAGCTTTACCTAGCCTAGACTTACAGATGACCTGGAGCCAGTGGTTCTGGCGACGAGTTACACATGGAACAAACTAGCGCACAGTCAATAACAAAATAGTAGGGATTTGTTTTTTAAAGGCAATAAATATGCCATAGAATCTAAATTTCCATGGAATTGGATGTCTTTTCTATAAAGGCACGGATGGGATTTGAACCCATGGTCTTCCGGTTTACGAGACCGACGCCTTACCACTTGGCCACCATGCCACTCTATACTGCAATATATATATATATTTCAACATTCTGGAAAGTAGTAATTGTGCAAATGTGAATTTGGCACACAACTCAGTGGAGAAAGGACCTCATACATATATAGCATGTACTCCCCCTCTGAGCTTCCATCCCATTTAATTTGCAGATAAACGCAATGTCAATACAATGTACTTTATATATACACCACTCCATTGAAACTACAATGAAATGATAGCAGCAATTCTTAAAACAGGTACGGACAGGGATCGAAAACATGAACTTCAGTTTTTGAAAATGATGCCATAAAAGTTGGCAACCATGCCACTTCTGTTCTATAAATGTACTAACAGGGATTGAACGCATGTTCTTCAGATTAAAAGACAAAATGATTTAGCACATCTCTGTTTCCTGCTTAGAATTTCAACATTGTGGAAAGTAGAAGTTGGGTCTTTGCAAAAAATCATGGAGAAGCTGGGGATTGAACCTAGGACCTCATACATGCAAAGCATGCACTCTACCACTGAGCTACACCCCCTTTCTGGGAACAAAAAAATTGTTTCTTATTTTATTACATTTCAACTTTATTATACCAGGTAAGCCAGTTAAGAACAAGTTCTCATACACAACTGCGACCTGGCCAAGATAAAGCAAAGCAGTGCAATTCATTTGCAGTCTGGACGCGGAGGGGTGAACATCTCCTGCTCTGACTGCAGATGGGCATCTCCTGCTCTGACTGCAGCTGGAAGGGACTGCTGCGCGAGGACTAGGCTGCCTGTGAGTGCTTTGATAAGGCGGAGCTTTACCTAGCATAGACTTACAGATGACCTGGAGCCAGTGGTTCTGGCGACGAGTTACACATGGAACAAATAAGCGCATATTCAATAACAAAATAGCCAGTGGTTCTGGCGACGAATATGTAGCGAGGGCCAGCCGACTAGAGCATACAGGTCGCAGTGGCCATATCAAGACAATTGACCTTTTCTTTACACTGTTGTGATGAAAGTACATTCCCATAATATCAGCTATCTACCATAAATGTCGAACATGGATTGAAACCATGTGCTTCAGTTAACAAAAACAGATGACATTTTACATCTTTTTCATTCTTAGAATGTCAACATTGTGGAAAGTGGGAGTTGTGCAAAAGCTAATTTACCAAGTGAATACTCTCAAAAGACAAGTTGGGGAATACTGTAGGACAGCAAACATGTAAAGTGGCTCTATCGTAGAGATACTTCCCCTTAAAATAATAGTTGTTTTCAAATATTGATACAACATGATTTTTCTACAAAGTCCTCCAATGAATCTAAATTTCCATGGAATTGGATGTCTTTTCTATAAAGGCAAGGATGGGATTTGAACCCATGGTCTTCGGTTTACAAGAACGACACCTTTATTATACCAGGTAAGCCAGTTAAGAACAAGTTCTCATACACAACTGCGACCTGGCAAAGATAAAGCAAAGCAGTGCAATTCATTTGCAGTCTGGACGCGGAGGGGTGAACATCTCCTGCTCTGACTGCAGCTGGAAGGGACTGCTGTGCGAGGACTAGGCCGCCTGTGAGTGCTTTGATAAGGCGGAGCTTTACCTAGCCTAGACTTACAGATGACCTGGAGCCAGTGGTTCTGGCGACGAGTTACACATGGAACAAACTAGCGCACAGTCAATAACAAAATAGTAGGGATTTGTTTTTTAAAGGCAATAAATATGCCATAGAATCTAAATTTCCATGGAATTGGATGTCTTTTCTATAAAGGCACGGATGGGATTTGAACCCATGGTCTTCGGTTTACGAGACCGACGCCTTACCACTTGGCCACCATGCCACTCTATACTGCAACATATATATATATATTTCAACATTCTGGAAGTAGTAATTGTGCAAATGTGAATTTGGCACACAAACTCAGTGGAGAAAGGACCTCATACATATATAGCATGTACTCCCCCTCTGAGCTTCCATCCCATTTAATTTGCAGATAAAACGCAATGTCAATACAATGTACTTTATATATACACCACTCCATTGAAACTACAATGAAATGATAGCAGCAATTCTTAAAACAGGTACGGACAGGGATCGAAAACATGAACTTCAGTTTTTGAAAATGATGCCATAAAAGTTGGCAACCATGCCACTTCTGTTCTATAAATGTACTAACAGGGATTGAACGCATGTTCTTCAGATTAAAAGACAAAATGATTTAGCACATCTCTGTTTCCTGCTTAGAATTTCAACATTGTGGAAAGTAGAAGTTGGGTCTTTGCAAAAAATCATGGAGAAGCTGGGGATTGAACCTAGGACCTCATACATGCAAAGCATGCACTCTACCACGAGCTACACCCCCTTTCTGGGAACAAAAAAATTGTTTCTTATTGTTATTACATTTCAACTTTATTATACCAGGTAAGCCAGTTAAGAACAGTTCTCATACACAACTGCGACCTGGCCAGATAAAGCAAGCAGTGCAATTCATTTGCAGTCTGGACGCGGAGTGGGTGAACATCTCCTGCTCTGACTGCAGATGGGCATCTCCTGCTCTGACTGCAGCTGGAAGGGACTGCTGCGCGAGGACTAGGCTGCCTGTGAGTGCTTTGATAAGGCGGAGCTTTACCTAGCATAGACTTACAGATGACTGGAGCCAGTGGTTCTGGCGACGAGTTACACATGGAACAAATAAGCGCATATTCAATAACAAAATAGCCAGTGGTTCTGGCGACGAATATGTAGCGAGGGCCAGCCGACTAGAGCATACAGGTCGCAGTGGCCATATCAAGACAATTGACCTTTTCTTACACTGTTGTGATGAAGTACATTCCCATAATATCAGCTATCTACCTAAATGTCGAACATGGATTGAAACCATGTGCTTCAGTTAACAAAAACAGATGGAAATTTTACATCTTTTTCATTCTTAGAATGTCAACTGTGGAAAGTGGGAGTTGTGCAAAGCTAATTTACCAAGTGAATACTCTCAAAAGACAAGTTGGGAATACTGTAGGACAGCAAACATGTAAAGTGGCTCTATCGTAGAGATACTTTCCCCTTAAAATAATAGTTGTTTTCAAATATTGATACAACTGATTTTTCTACAAAGTCTCCAATGAATCTAAATTTCCATGGATTGGATGTCTTTCTAGAAAGGCAAGGATGGGATTTGAACCCATGGTCTTCGGTTTACAAGAACGACACCTTTTATACCAGGTAAGCCAGTTAAGAACAAGTTCTCATACACAACTGCGACCTGGCAAAGATAAAGAAAAGCAGTGCAATTCATTTGCAGTCTGGACGCGGAGGGGGTGAAATCTCCTGCTCTGACTGCAGCTGGAAGGGACTGCTGTGCGAGGACTAGGCCGCCTGTGAGTGCTTTGATAAGGCGGAGCTTTACCTAGCCTTAGACTTACAGATGACCTGGAGCAGTGGTTCTGGCGACGAGTTACACATGGAACAAACTAGCGCACAGTCAATAACAAAATAGTAGGGATTTGTTTTTTAAAGGCAATAAATATGCCATAGAATCTAAATTTCCATGGAATTGGATGTCTTTTCTATAAAGAACGGATGGGATTTGAACCCATGGTCTTCCAGTTTACGAGACCGACGCCTTACCACTTGGCCCACCATGCCACTCTATACTGTCAATATATATATATATCAACATTCTGGAAGAGTAATTGTGCAAATGTGAATTTGGCACACAAACTCAGTGGAGAAAGGACCTCATACATATA